>NC_134697.1:94806702-94809202 GCF_050947455.1 Rhinoderma darwinii | reverse complement strand
GGTAGCCTACCGCTACCACTCTCCGCACTGATGTGACTCACCGAGGAGGTCATGCGACTGAGGTCCTCTTCTGACTGGGGTCGGTGACTGCCCGAGAGTGGACCTGACCCCAGTCATCTGACCTCATGTCACTGACGTGAGGACAGGTCAGGTGACTGGATTGGTCCACTCCTGGCACCGACCTCTCTTGCCAGCATATTTTCAGATTCCGCTGTCAAGCGGATTATGAAAATATGCAAGGCCACAGCCTACTATTCCATTGCACTGCGCATGTACATTTTTGCGCATGTGCAGTGCAAAGTTCCGGGAGAATGCAGAAAAATTCCGGATGGTTGGCAACCCTGGCATGGATTTCAGATAATGGAACTTATTTTCAGTCGCAGAAATTTCTGCCAAAAAAATCTGCTGCATGTGACTGCACCCTTAAAGAGGCTCTGTCACCACATTATAAGTGGCCTATATTGTACATGATGTGATCGGCGCTGTAATGTAGATAACAGTGGTCCTAGTAATAAAGAGGCTGTCACCACATTATAAGTGGCCTATATTGTACATGATGTGATCGGCGCTGTAATGTAGATTACACCAGTGTTTTTTATTTAGAAAAACAATCATTTTTGACGGAGTTATGACCTATTTTAGCTTTATGCTAATGCGTTTCTTAATGGACAACTGGGCGTCTTTTACTTTTTGACCAAGTGGGCATTGTGGAAAGAAGTGTATGACGCTGACCAATCAGTGATCAATCAGCGTCATTCACTTCTCTCCATTTATACAGCACAAAGCGATATAGCTATATTGCTATGTGCAGTCACATACACACACACTGATATTACTGCAGTGTCCTGACAATAAATATACATTACCTCCAGCCAGAATCATGACCACTTCTTTGCACGTCTCTGTGATTTACAGCATAGCAGGCGTAGTCTCGCGAGATTACGCTGTGAGCTGTCATTTTCAGCGAGATCTCGTTGTGCTGTAGTCTCACACAGAGGCTACAGAAGTGTCAGGATTGTGAATACACATCACGTCCTGGCTGGAGGTAATGTATGTTCATACCTCCCAACTTTTGAATTTGGAAAAGAGGGACATTTTAAGCCATGCCCCCTAACCACGCCCAATATCCCACATCAACTCATCAAATCACAGCCAGATCCTTCTGCAAATAACACGCGCACATTGTCACTGCGGATCTCTGGACTGTCTGGATATCACAGATATTATGGATCCGGTTATGTCATCTTTGTTGTACTTTTCCTATCTTGGGTATAACATTTGCTCATCACGGCGGCAGCTGCAGGACAAACCAAAAGGCTGAGAACAATGAAAGTCAAGAGGGAGACCCTGTGGTTGATGACTTTTCAATTGACAGGTGGCAGAGTTACATGATGGGGATTTTTTTTTCCAGTTGTGTAACTCTGCAACCGGTCAATGAAATAATCATCCACCAAAGCCCCCCTGTAGATTGCTCCACACACAGCACCCCTGTAGATAGCTCCACACACAGCCCCACTGTACATAGCGCCACACACAGCCCCCCCTGTACATAGTGCCACACACATCCCCCCTGTAGATAGCTCCAGCTACAGCCCCCCTGTAGATTGCTCCACACACAGCCCCCTGTAGATAGCGCCAGATACAGCCCCCTGTACATAGCGCCACAAACAGCCCCCCCTGTAGATAGCGCCAGATACAGCCCCCCTGTAGATATCTCCACACACAGCCCCCCCTGTACATAGCGCCAGATACAGCCCCCTGTAAATAGCGCCACACACAGCCCCCTGTACATAGCGCCAGATACAGCCCCCTGTAAATAGCGCCACACACATCCCCCCTGTAGATAGCGCCACACACAGCCCCCTGTAGATAGCTCCAGATACAGCCCCCCTGTAGATTGCTCCACACACAGCCCCCCTATAGATAGCTCCCTGTAGGTAGCATAACACAACCCCCTTATAAGAGGTAGCCGGCCCTATTGCTGCCACTCTCCGCTCTGCTTTCACTCAACGTCAGAAGAAGGCAGGAGTCTTGCGGCGGTGTTCTCACCGGTGTCGATGCCGGCCCAGGTGTGGACCAGTCTAGTCACCTGACCGGTGAGGTCAAATGACAGGTCAGGTGACTGGACTGGTCCACTCCCGTGCCGGCATTGATCCTAGTGAGAACACCGCCGCAAGACTCCTGCCTTCTTCTAATCGCTGCTGCAGTTGTCTGGCATGCAGGGCGCTTATCAGCAGCGATCCGCTGTTTTGATACAGCTGCAGCGCCCAGCGGGACATTTTGCAGACCGCCCAGGACAACGGTGAGAAACCGGGACTGTCCCGCCGGATTCGGGATGGTTGGGAGGTATGTATATTTATTGTCAGGACACTGCAGTAACGTTATAGTGTGTTTATGTGGCTGCACATAGTGATATAGCTATATCGCTATCTGCAGTGTAAATGAATGAAGAGAAGTGTATGACGCTGATTGGTCACTGATTGGTCAGCGTCATACACTT